>NC_079164.1:66342508-66387508 GCF_947568905.1 Ostrea edulis
TGTGTAACATTTGAGAATGCAATACTGTACTTGTATACAATATAAGTTTAGAAAAATACAAATATTTGATCACTGGGTGGGTGGATTATCTCTGTGGAGTCCTCTTGATGGATTGTTTATCAATCATTGCACTATCATCATCTCTACTTGGTCGTCTGCATTTGAAATTCTGTAATGGTGTCAAATCCACTGCATATTCTATTTCCTGTAAGAACATAACAATGGAGGGAGGCTTTCTAATAGGCTGATTATAATCATATCTTGTTTTTCTTCTCTTTATTATAAGAGATGATTGGGAAGAGAGAGAGAGAGAGAGAGAGAGAGAGAGAGAGAGAGAGAGAGAGAGAGAGAGAGAGAGAGGGAGGCAAAAGGGTCTGCATTGGTCAAGGTCACAGCTAATAACTGAATACAACAAATGAGCAAGAGCTGTGGAAAAATGGAAAGAATAACTTAAGATTATCCATTCTTCTGTTTGGTATATACATTGTAGGTGGGAGAGAGAAGAAAATGATTGATGTTTTAATTGACAAGAATAATACCCACTTAATGTCATGTTTTGAGGGGATGTCCTGCTGGACAGTGCCCTTGATATTCATACTATATTGCAGTAATGTTAATACAGCATTTCTATAGGAGAATGATAACCATCATCATATGTCACATGGTATACTGCAGATTTTACACCAGTGGTTTCCTTTGATGTTTTTGACAAACAAGGCAGGTACATGTACATTTGTAAGTTCTTAATTTAGAGAACTAAAAACATTCATTCAATGCAGGTACCTGTGTTGGTTGCCATAATGTTTCCAATATCCACAGAAGAAACATGTTGAGTACTGCAGCAATCACAAACAGCTTTCCTGACAATGGGCCACACTTGTAAAAGCTTCAATTAAATGGAAAAGAAAAATACCATTTGAAAGAATACATTATGTACTGGCATGTACTAAACTTAATAGAATTAAACATTATAAGCACATTCAGTCAATTATGTCTTCCACTTTGATTATATTTATTTGATTTGTGCTTTTTAAACAAAAAATGGGGGGGGGGGGGGTATTTTACAAAGATTCTTCTTGCATAGAAGACTGAAATGTACATAGTTACACATTCCCAAAACTAAGACAAAGGGACATAACTGCAGTAAGTTACACATTCCCTAAACTAAGACAAAGGGACATAACTGTGCAGTAAGTTACACATTCCCTAAACTATGATAAAGGGACATAACTGTGCATTAAGTTACACATTCCCAAAACTATGATAAAGGAACATAACTGCAGTAAGTTACACATTTCCTAAACTAAGATAACGAGTCATATCTGTGCAATAAGCTGTTTAATTTAAAGAGACATAACTGTGCAGTAAGCTGTTGGTATTCTGCCAGGGTACTGTAATCACTTTCACATATCTAAAAAATTGTCTGTTTTGCCAAAGTCTCTAAATTAAGACCTGATAAGTCTGTCTCCTGAGTCACTCGGAGTTTCCTCCATAACATGGCCATACACAATCTCTGTACGCTTGGCTACGTTTCTCCAAGTGTATATTTTCTTAATTCTTTCATGAGCTTCAAATGGAGGAACAAAATTTTCCTTTCTTCTGTCCTCAATAGCTTTGTCCAATGTCTGAACCAAATCTAACATAATTAAAAAGAATCTTAAGCAAAGATCTCTGGTCCTTGCATTAAAACTGCAGTTAGTGTACTACCAATATCTTAAACGAAATGTGATTTTCTTGCAAACAATTAATGTAGCATCTTTCTGTATGCCCAAGTACATATGTTTACATTGGCTTATAAACCTCTTAATGGAATCAGAAACAGTTTAAGAAATTCAATGTATAAAGATCATATTTCATATCAAATAAACAGATGGTGTTATTTTTGTAATCATGACATCATTTTGAAGGGTTCATCAAATAAAAATAATCTACCATAGGAATTTACAAAATGTTCATTACTGCTTGATTTATTTCCCCTTGAATTTTGCATTGAAATCAGTAGGAAGAGCATGTTTATTAAAAAGTTTTATAAAGAAATTTTATTTTCATACCTATTTTCATACATTTAATCATAATCTCTCTTGGCAAAAAGTTTAAAAATATCTTTCTCTTTGTAAAAATATACAGTAAAATTAATCATTTACCACAGAGATTTTCAGAAAATTACATTAAAAAAAAAATTTCTATCTGTCTATCAAGTGCAGATAACTCTTCTAAAAAGTTTCAAGTGCAAAAAGATCAGCTTCTAATAATATACAATAAATGTTTATCGTGATTTAAATCATTAAAAATTGTTCTATATCTATTCGTTATGCATTGAATACCTAACATTGTATTCCTCATCAAACACATGAGCAAAGTTTATCCATCAATTTAGAGATTAACATGAGTTATGACAGGAAATTGACCTTTAAATGAAAAAACTTGACAGAGTTCCCAACAGCAAGACAAGGGTGGACCTACATGTAAATAACCACGTCCATCATGCAACACGATACAATTTTTTCCAAAGCTAAATCTAAAGCCACACAAATTTACTAGTATGATATACTAGACAAATGAATTTTACAGAAGATACGCTTCACTCTTTGATGTATTTACACCAAGACACTCTGCACAAAATACATACACCACATAACAGGTAATTTTAGATTGGTCACATTTAACACAACAATACTGGTGTCCTAGTCGTATATTAAAGTTGTATGTTGCAACCTAACCTTTACTCTATTTCAGTCACATTTAACATAACAACTTAGGCGTTCCAGCCAAATCTTACAGTTGTACGTCACAGCATACATTGTGTAGCTTTAAGTCTGTCAGTCACATACCTTTGACACTGGGTTCTGCAAAGTAGATCAGATCGGGTGGGAGGACTTCTGGTGCCCCACCTACTCGTGTACTAACTACCGATAACCTGCTCAACGAAATACAAACAAATCAGAAAAAAAAAATGTCATTCAAACTCTTAAATAAATAAATAAAATTGTCATTCAAACTCTTAAATAAATAAATAACCCTTGAGAACTGGATATTGTCAGATTTTTTATGATCTTAGGAGATGAACACTTCTTGTTTCTTCATAATGAAATATGACCTGGACAAATAATTCTTTATCAAACAATAACCCTGATATTGGCCAAATGGTGTGGTCATTCACAATATGTGCCAAGTAAGAGCTTCTAATGACACATCATTACAAGTTGTGGTTTCTAATATTTTTACTGGTGACCTTGACCTTAATTAAATAACTGACTTTTATCCAAGGTAATGACACACGGCATCCTCATCATAAGCAACCTTGCGTCCTGCAAATACCATACCATTATTTTACAAGAGACATTGGCCAAATAGCCTTGCTTTGTGTTCACAATGCTTTACCTGTTAACAACCTCTGTGCCAAATACCATGATCTAATGTTTCCCTATCACAAAGGTATGAACAGGAACCAATTATTCTAACATTTTTGCTGATGACCTTGCCAAATGACCTTGGAGTTCAAGATCATGACACACTGAGTGGTCATACGAAAACTTTGTGTGAATTATCACTGTCAATGTTCCTCCATCAAAAAATTGTGGCACAAACATTTCTAACTTTTTCTAGCAATAACCTTAACCAGATTATCTTGTGTTTAAAGTCACAACACATCTATCAATGAGCACACTTGGAGATAAATATGTAAATATAATTTTCCAATGCCTCTCTATTACAATGTTAATGACCCATACACAAAGTAGGATGGAAGGACAAATGGATGTACAGACTTAGTGTTGTTATCTATCACCTAAACTTTGTTTGCAGGGGAGGGGCTATAATTATGCACCTACCAGTAATTTCCTACATGTAATTTGTTTGCTAGATGTCCAGGAAAAAAGATTTGACACTGTTTTGATATACAATTCATCATATCAACATAGCCACGCCCCAAGGCCTGAACCCCAACATAGGGACCATGGATTTCCCAAATGCGATCGAGGCCATTTATTCATGTACTGTATGTTTAGGACAGCAGATTGGAAGATTTAATACATTTTCATTATATCATGATCCATACAGCCATCTAGCCAAGCCCCATGGCCTGTGCCTTAGACCCAGAATTTCATAATTTGGCCACCAAGCTGATTAAGTTTTTATCCAGTTTATGTGCCAGACATTCAGGTTTTAGACGTTTAGATTAGCCCTGTTCAAAGCCCCAAAGGAGCCAAAACCAACAAAATTCAAACCCAAAATACCTTATAAACATTAATTACCATTGGTATATATTGGCACAGAAGTCTCTAAGAAGAAGCTATAAGTGTTCAAATGTTAAATGTACAACAGACAAAAACAGACCACATAGGTTACCTGTATGACTCAGGTAACCTACAAAAAGATCCCATCCCGACTCAGGTAACCTACAAAAAGATCCCATTCCGACTCAGGTAACCAACAAAAAGATCCCATTCTGACTCAGGTAACCTACAGAAAGATCCCATTCCGGCTCAGGTAACCTACAGAAAGATCCCATTCTGACTCAGGTAACCAACAAAAAGATCCCATTCTGACTCAGGTAACCAACAAAAAGATCCCATTCTGACTCAGGTAACCTACAAAAAGATCCCATTCTCACTCAGGTAACCTACAGAAAGATCCCATTCTGACTCAGGTAACCAACAAAAAGATCCCATCCCGACTCAGGTAACCTACAGAAAGATCCCATTCCGACTCAGGTAACCTACAAAAAGATCCCATTCTGACTCAGGTAACCTACAGAAAGATCCCATCCTGGCTCTGTGTGATAAAATGTCTGATTCAGGTGGCTGGGAAACAATTTGGAAATTCCTGAAGCACAGTCTAAAGATTTCAATGTAGATTAGCTAATCATCGGGAACACCTGGTGTACACAATGCCATGCATTTTAACTTCCTATCTGTTCACAGTCCCATTACATAACAACATGACAGCTATAGTAGTTCAAATGCTATCACATTTTGACACATTTTAAATGTCAAAAATGCATTTCACCTCAATTATGAGCAACCTTTGATCATTTTGACTGGTCATTAATGATTGTTATGATTTTGTTGACAATACACACTGACCCGCAGCAGGCTGCTTCCACTATAGCGATGCAGAAAGCCTCAGTCAGCGAGGTGTTGATCAAAATGTCTCCTTGTACAAGCACCTGAGCAGTAACAAAATGATTTTAATATGCAATAAAAATTAAAGACCACCGAGGTAGTTATCGGCTACATGTCATGATGTGTATGTGTATTGGCAGTTCACGTAAATCCAAACATCATTCATCAATTTAACTTCAATCAAACATTAATTATATGTAGGCCTAGTTGATTATTGTGATGATCTGTTAATTAAATTGACTCAGAAGTAATGTTATTTTCAAATCAAAAAGTAATTAAGTCGAACTACTGTTATGAAAGTAAATTAAAGAAAATCAATTGCTGAATTTATGAACTAGCTATCAAAAAATTAAAGGTACATTATTTACCAGTATATGAATATTGTAAAATATATAATTGTGCTTAACTTGACAATATGATGTTTTGAAATACACTGAAACTGTAAACTGAAACACTGCAATAACATAAAAAATGTCCACACTGTTGAATCACAACATATCTAATACATAGTTTATGCATACTATTATTATATTGTCATTCAGCTTTTTTCATTATGCTTTTTTACTACTCAATTTCATTTATAGGTACATGTATCTTTAATGATTCAGTTTCATGATAAATTGAAAGCATTTCATGTTGTGAAAAACAAATAATATGGAGGGGGAGGGTTTTTAAAATCATTATAATAAAAAATTTAGATTTAATATCTTAGGAATTATTTTCATTATTTGTTATCTGCTGTGTTGATTACCCTTTCAAAGGACGTGTTTCGTGTTAATGCACCTGAATCCTTTAAGAATAGGTAATTCTACACAACACCTAGCATACAAGTACACCTATGTCTGATGACTTCTATACCTTAATCAATATGTCAATAGGTCTATAAAATAACATTACAAATGACCCCAAATTATATTCTTTTTACAAACAAGATAACCTTCTGAGACAATAAAAAATACCAAACAATTTTGTAATTTCAGATTTGTGAATCATGATGAACTTACATCATAACCCTACAATTATGACATCTTTGACAGTATTTTGGAACAAGCTGACAAGCTTTATATATAATTGCATCACATAATACATAATGGTTTTTTTTTTTAAAAATTCATATGCATTTCAAACATTTTATACAGTTTTTTTTAATAACATTGATTCAGCACTGGCATGCTTTCAATGCTTCCTCTATCTTACCATAATAACAACATTATCTAAAATTTGAAAAATATCTCTAGCATATTTTTAAATTTCATAGAATGAATCACAAAATATCAACATATCCATATGTGATTTTAGAGATAGTGATTTGTACGCTTATACATGTACATACGGCAAATCTGATTTTTTTTTGGTGTTGACATACTTCGCTATAGATTTATTTTTATGTATGAAACTTAGATGAATTCTTGTTGCTAAAAGACATACTAACTTGGAAAGTATTTTCCACGAATTTATTTTTGCAAATATTCAACACAACAGCAAAATCGCAACAACAAAAAAATCATTTACATGTACATATATACATATATTAAAAATACCCAGAAACCAGTTGCACCAATGCTATATTTGATACATCAAATTACCATTATATGCCAATAAAAACAACAGGAATTTGTCTAATAAGCTTAATATAAAATATGCATGTGATTGACTGGGAGACTTCTGGAATGTAAAACCAGATTTATCTCCCATCCCCTGGATTTCCTCATTAAGACCCACTAAAACAATAAAAGAAGCCAATTCTAAAAGAACCCAAACCCTGTGTTATGTTGAATGACCAAATTAAACATGCACCGTTCCTTGGATTTAGTGAGTTTAAATCTACCTTTACTCCCTCGTACCTCTGAAGCCAACTCACGGTTAAAAATATTAACATATCAGCTATATTATTGTTATGCGACTTACAAATTAATTGGTAAAATTAGTTACTCAAGGTTGAATAAAGGAGCGTTAGATAATATAGGGTTATTGAACTTATATTGGTGAATATTGGCACGAGTTGGCTGTGAAAATGCACGAGCTTGCGAGTGCATTTTGACAGCCAACGAGTGCCAATATTCACCTATATAAGTTCAATAACCCTTTTATTATATAGCTAAAGTATTTAGTTGTTAAATTATATCCCTTTTCACTCAAACTACCCCAAAATAGACGAGAATTCATCAATATTGGCAGTGTGCAATAACAGCATGCACTTCTTAACTGTTCAATATTTAACCCGTCATTAATGCATGAAGCAAACTGATTTTGTAAATGGGGACATCATAATTTATGTACAGTAAAACATTTTGCTTAAGTAAATATCAAATACCGGCTCTGTCAGATTCGGAGGACCGTCGTCTGCCATTTTGGCTTGTTTACGTTGTTACAGTAACGTCAATATTGAACGCTCATACTCGGAATGTTTCGGGCGCATACAATTTACGCAATGCAAAGTAAGCGTTCAATAAATTCTCAGGATATTGAACGCTAACATTCTCTAGATTTTACGCAGATTTTATATTAGACTATTTATTAGCTATATAATAAACAAGAATTATTAGTCCATTTCCAATATTTTCCATAATGACTAAGTATCATAATACAGTGGTCCAAAGGTGAAGGTCATTGATATCAAACCAAAATCTAATGCAATTTTATTTGGAGTGATGTGTTTTTGTTTTCTTTTGAGAATAATTATTATCTCATATGTGTGTCGCAGAGTTGGCGAAAGACGCCAGACTAACAGATATCTCTGGTAAATTTTCTGGTAAAACTTAGAACCTCATCTGACAAACTGTCCGGTAGATATTAGCAGACCAAAAAAAAAAAAAAAAAAAAAGATCATATCTGTGTATTGTTTGTTTCAATTTTCAATGCTTTTATACCATGAACTTGCTTTCCCAGAAATTGTCAGCCCACTCTGTGTGTGTTTTCAATATTATGCATGCCATTCTACTTCTGATTGTGTGGCCTATCAAATGGTTGAACAATATTGAGCAAAAAAGGATGAAAATCAAACAACAAAATTAATATAAAAATTTCATCCTGTGTGATCAAAAAATAGACTTGAGAGCTGTTTTAAAAAAAGTTAATATTTTGAACTGTCACACTCGACACTTAAAAATAAAAGAAATTTGAAATAATTTCAGGGTTGTTTTTATTTATTTTGTCTGCTAAATTTTTAAAACGTCTGGTAGATTTTGTAAATTATCCTTAATCTACAAGACAATGCCTGGTAGTTTTTTTTATGCTCTTTTGCCAACTCTCTCTTTCTCTCTCTGTGTGTACTTATATATATAATATAGGATCTCCCATGGTTTGTGGTTTGATATGATTTATATTCAACAAGTTGTGTGTTTTCTATCCCCGAGCCTTGGCAAGAAGATAGAAAACACACAACTCATTGAATATAAATCATATCAAACCACAAACCATGGGAGATTCTTTTCATCACATGTTAAATTCCCCAATATTTATTTATGTTACTGCATTGTTGGGAATTTTGCTTCGCTCTCTGACATTTTGTAAACAAACTACGTAAAATTGATTTTTGTTTGTGATGTCACAGACAGTATTAAAATTCTATATATATATATATCACGTTTACTCGACATATTAAAATTCTATGGAAACCTCAGAATCTCTATAGACATTAAGATACATGTATGTGTGTTAAGTGTAACAGATTCTCTATTGACATTAAGATACATGTATGTGTGTTAAGTGTATCCGATTCTCAATTGTCATTAAGATACATGTTATGTGTGTTAAGTGTATCAGATTCTCCATTGTCATTAAGATACATGTATGTGTGTTAAGTGTATCAGATTCTCTATTGACATTAAGATACATGTTATGTGTGTTAAGTGTGTCAGATTCTCTATTGACATTAAGATACATGTTATGTGTGTTAAGTGTAACAGATTCTCTATTGACATTAAGATACATGTATGTGTGTTAAGTGTATCAGATTCTCTATTGACATTAAGATACATGTATGTGTGTTAAGTGTATCCGTTCAGTTCTTCCACAAAATTGTCAAGTTTTCTTACAACATTCTATCACATCCATGAACACATGGATCTACATGATTGTCACTTTAAGACATAACACACATGCGTGACTTCAGAGTTGCAATAATTCATGTCACCTACATCTCTGACATCTCTGTGATTGATCGCTCCCAGAAGCTGGACCTTATCGTGAAGGTCATGGCTCTCCCTCATCTCTTCTAAAACTATTCTCTTAGGGCCCTCTCCTCCTGACAAAATAGATGCATATATACGTAGTGATTTGCATTTCCTATAAATATCCTGATAATTCTTGGGAAGACAATTCATGTATGCTTCATTTTGTATTCATTCTGGTAGACTTGTAAGGCATACCTATGATAAACTGTACATCACGATGACGAGAGCAGATTTGTGGTATTACCCCGGCCAGAAGGTCCATGCCTTTCCTGTAGACCAGTCTACTGACCATTACAATGGTAACTGCATCCAAAAACAAGAAAAGAAACTCAAAGGTTAAAAATCATCTCAACTCTTACAATACTGTAAAATTGGAAAATATTACGTTGGTTTTAATTTCACTAGTATGTTTTGACATGATATCAATTGAAAGAATTTTTTGCATACATTAAGTCATTGTGAACACTGCATATATGAGATATTCAATGTCCCATGAAATTAAAACCACCATGAATTGTACCAACAGAAAAATTCATGAAAATTCAAACATTTGGAATCAAAGATGTTTACAGTAATATGCTTAACTAGAGACCCACAGGACTTATCAGTCACCTGAGTTAAAAGTATCACTATAGTCCCAATGGTTAAGAAATCTATAATAATAATTTTCCTATTCTGCATATCTAAGCTAAATTCTAATATTCAGCAGCATTTAAATAAAACAAGATGCCCCTGAAAGTACTCATACTGAGGGAAGACTTTATACAAAATATTTTACATCAAATTATATTACTGTTTTGGACCCCGCCAAGAGTCAGAACCCTGGGGTTGTAAAATTCACAATTTTGGTACACCCCCTTTTGTTTCTCCTATATATGCATTTAGTTTTCATATAGTATCAGCAAACTTCAGAAAGTCTTTCATAATCACAGCTTAGTCTATGATAATTTTGGCCCCATCCTGGAACCAAAACCCCAACCCTTGCATGGGATCATAAAATTTACAATTTTGGCAAAGGGATCCTAAATATCTTATTTAGTTTCAATTTAATATCAACAACATTAAAAAATGTTATTCAAATGTTTTACACATACACAATATATACCAAGTCTGGCCCCAACCTGGAGTCAGAACCTCTACCCGGGGGATCATGAAATTTACAATTTTGATAGACCCTTTCCTGCTATACATGACTTTTCTTACAGATGTGTGGTTGTACAGAAGATTTTTGAAAATTGGTCAACATTAGGCAGTTTGTGCCCCGCCCCAAAGAACCCCAGGGGTGTAGGAGTCCTAAAGTTTATGATTTATGTCCCCTTATCTCAAAGATGCTTCATACCAATTTAAAAACAATTGGAATGGCAGGTATCAAGAATTCAAAAATGTATAATTGTTAATATATACATGTAATCACTTTGACCATTTTGGACCACCCTGATATTAAAACCCTTATCTCTGAGATCATGACATTTACAATTTTGGTAAAAGGCTACCTGCTCCTTCTAAATATCCATTTACTTTCAGATTAGTATCAATATCATTAAAGATGTTATCTAAATTTTTTTTTTACACATAAACACAACATGCCAAGATTGGCCCAACCGTGGAGTAAGCAACTCTACCCCGGGGATCATGAAATTTACAATTATGGTAGCGGCCTTCTTGCTCTACATGACTATACATTTAGTTTTTCTTACAGTTGAGTGGTTCTAGAGAAGAATTTTGAAAACTGGTTGAATTTTGGCTGTTTTTGTCCTATCCACAAGGCCCCAAGGGTGCTGGAATCCTGAAATTTACAGATTATGTCCCTCTTGTCCCAAAGATGCTTCATACCAAATTTGAAAAGAATTGGAATGGTACTTATGAAGAAGATGAAGTTAAAAATGTTCAATTGTTAAATTGTTAACATAACGCATGACAAATGACGAATACAGACCAATAGCAATAGGTCACCTGAGTGACTCAGGTGACCTAAAAACTTGGTAAGATCTGTTATTAAAGATATATACATGTATGTACCTGTAATAGATAATGAAGTATTATTTACATGTATTTTTTTTTTAGGTTTGATATATTTGTACACAGAATTGACTAAGAGGTAATCAGCAATTTCAGACTGAGTCATTGAACCTTGAACACCTACTTTTATCTCGATGTCTTTTTGTTGGATCCGGAGTGAACATCGTTCCATCCACGGCATTAGGAATGACTGAAACCATCTGAGGCTTAATGCTCGCTCTCAACACTGTGTTTTCTTTGCTTCATATTTAATAACAATAATAATTGTTCTGTGAATATTGTAATGTATCTTATTTTTCTAATCATAAGGCTAACCTAAATAAATTCTGTGTTTGATGTCAACTATGATCATAGGTTTATTAAAGTAGGTCAAATAAAACAAAACAAATACCAGTTGTAAATTTTGCAGCAAAATCAAGTATTTGTTGAGCTTTTACAGATACACATTAATTTGTCATCAAATACATGTACATTCAATTGACTAAGTGTTTAAAAATGTTTACTTGTCTATTTTTTAAACTGCATGCCAGAAATTTGGAAACTATAGAAATATTTATCTGAAGTAAACATGTGGAATTTATTTTGACTGACTAAACATGTATTACATGAACTGGTAATAAGTGCTTCTGAGATATTCAATGCATCTTTTGACATATTACTAGGAGAAAATTTCAAATATATACATGTACATGTATGCATCAAACAGGTTTTTATCACAAACTACATGAATACTACTGTATTACAAACATAAAATATACCTAATACGTTACAGTGGCGGATCCAGAAAATTGTTCAGGGGGTGGTGATGTTGCAACTCAAGTTTGTACCTTTTCTGCCCAAGAAAGGAGGATGGAAATTGAAGACCCCAGAAGGGCAAAAATGACCCTTTTTATGAATTCAACCAAAGGAGGGATTGCAACCTCCATCATACCAGCCCCCTCTAGATCTGCCACTGCTTTAGGTCCTTCTCAAATGTACTCACCTTGTATGAGAGACGCAAATGACATGATTGGTATCCGACAAGGAGAACTGAAGAACCTTGTTTGTCAGAATGGAGCTGGCATCAGCAAACCCAAACAAGGAATGGTCTGTGAACACTGTCCTCAAGCCCATTGTACGGGCATGGAACATGGCTTCATGGGCTAACGTGGAGAAAGCCTGTAATGTTCCCCCAGCAGAACACATATTCATAAAACTTGTACTGTTTTATATGTATCATTTTATCAATATCATGTAAGTTTGATATCAGTGGGTTTTTTTTAAATTGATAAGAATGCTTAAATAACTGAAATGTAAAAAACAAAACAAATCTTGTAGGGCCACAATGCTCACCTGAGATACTTTGGAAAGAAAGAACAAAGGTGCATGTCATTTGAACAAACTTGTATAGATTCTCCATTTACAATGTACTAATTTGGACCTATTTTGTTTTCTTGCTTTGGTCCAAAGAGGAGCCAACGTTTGATAATTTTTAATAAAAGAAATTCCTGTAAATTCTTTGTTAAACTTCAAATCCTTCTCAAATGTGGTTTTTTTCCATACTCCAAGGGTCATGGTTTGAACAATGTGAATCTGCACTACATAAGGATGCTTGCATATCAATTTTACTAAGTGTACCCATTCAGTTCTAGACAAAAAGATTTTTAAAAATCTACCTATACATTCCTATGTAAAACTTTAAATGCCTCTTGTTTTCCCACTTTGGACTCATGGTTTGAAAAGATATTTTAAAATTTATAGCGCATGGGGATACTTGCTTATTGACATTTGACATCGCATCTGGTTTCTTGAGTCTTTAAGGACAGCTAGAGGTATGAGAATTGAGAAATGAAATGAAATCATGAATCACTACACACACACTTCTGTTTTTAGTGTTTTATGTTTTTATGAAAATTCAGAAATTCAATTAGGATATTTTTCTTGACAGAAGTGATTAGTACAATAGCACTTGCTGTAAATTAAGTGCTTGTTTACAGCTCCATTTAATCTTATTTAATGACTACAATTTATACTGAAACAAGGAGTTGGATTACACAGGGGGGGGGGGGGGGGAGGGGGGGGGGGAGGGGGGGGAGGGGGGGGGGGTAGCAAATAGTCATGCTTGACAGCACCAAACAGACAAGGTCTGGTCTGCAGCAGACCCAAAAGCCAATGCAGAGCAGATGCAAATTTTGATAGAGCAGACACAAAGCAGATGCTGGAACTGCTTTATGCATCTGATAAATTGTTAGGTTGTGCTGGGATATTCTCTTTGGAGAAGTGGACAGGTATATCCTACAACCACATGGCTATCCCTGTCCACTTCTCTAAAGAGAATAGTGCTGGGACTATATGGTGACTTCTGGTGAAAAAGACCAGAAACCAATGTTTATTGATGGTCAATTTGATTCTAATAATAGCAATACAAACACATTAACACACCAACTTGGGGTATAAAAACAATTATAAATGTTTTCAATGAGAGGATTAAAGGTCATGTCAAGTTCTATAGATCAAAATATGACATTGTCAAACAGGTTTACACCATTTATGTACTCAAATCCCTTTACCTAAAGATGCTTTAAGATAAGTTAGGTTGACATTGATCAATAAGTTCTGTCCAAAATGTTAAAAGGTTTAACAACAAGATTATGACAACAACAACAGACAGAGGGCAAATTTTAATCAGGAAAGCTCACACAAGTTTATGGCTAAAAAAATCATAACAAATTATATTTTCAAATTAATTATATTTAAATGAATAAACCAGATATCGTGATTTTTTTATTTTTTATCATGCTTTATTTTTAGACATTTACAATTACATCTACAAAGATATCGTGATTTTAGTTACATGATAGATGTACTCACAGAGTGTCCATGTACAATGGTTATTTGCTCTCTGATGAATATATTTCTCAGCAGAGGGAATGTAGTAAATATGGTGGGGAGGATGCATTGGTTGTAAAATGGAATAAAAGGAAGATAATAAGCCTACAATGAAAAAAAGCACCATTTTCACTTCCTGTGCTTAGCAAACAATGGTGAATGCACACTACAGGATTCGAGACGGATCTAGATTTACCTTCAGACCATTGCTGAGGTACCTTACTCCCTTCTTATTTCCATAGGCATGAGTCACGACAACCACTTTGTGGCCTCTCTCCAACAAACACTGCGACAGCTGATAGATGTGGCTCTCCACTCCTCCCATGTTGGGATAAAAGAAATCTGACACCATGCTACAGATAGGCAAGTATATCATTTAGTTGATTTAGCACTTACCCTGTGATAACTGAAGATCTATCATGATCTATACTAATACATTTTCTGATGATTGACATGTATCACTAAAAATTACAATAACTGCCAGCATGTACAGTAAGTGGCCTAATGGTCACTCGCCAAGTGAGCTTTAACGACAAGGCGAGTGGACAGAGGAGATTCGATTGTCGAGCAAAACATTTATTCAATTGATGAAAAACATGTAAAATTATTCCAAAACTTCCATAAAGCTTAGTAATAAACTGGTTCCCATTGATTGATGCTGTGTTATATCGTTAATACTTAAATTAACAATTAATATGAAACTTGTTCAGCTCTGTAAGATGTGTCATCACTTTGCACAGTTGAGTGCAACTTTGTTTTGATGTTCTGCAATGTAAGAAGTCTATATTTACATTAGCTAAAGAAATGTATTTGTCCAGTAGCACCAACAACATACACTGGACAGTGGCCTAAGTATACAATGAGATTGGATACAATGAAACACTGCATAATTATAATGAAATTATTTTTGGGTCCTCACTAATTTTCTTCTTTTTCCTTTAATCAATATGACAGTTAAATCAAAATATGTTGAAATGAAATTTAAGATTGAAATTACAAATGTACAATAAATTGAAATCCGAGTCCCACTTCTATAGAATACTTTCAGATATACACCATAGTGGATTGCACAGTTCATTCTCATACAGGCCAGTACCAGATAATGGTGTGTATAATTTTCTTAACAATTGCCTTGCTCATGAATTTCTTTTTAGGACTAGTGAGCTACAGCTTTTCTCGTGATGTGGTAGATTCTCTGTCTTGATCATGCAAGTTAAGCAACAGCAAGCATGTTCAGATCACTATACGTTACAATACAATATTTTTAAAAGATGTTTCACTTCAAAGTAAATTGAAAGTGAAATTTTAAAAGGTGACACATGGACTAAACTCTGCAAAATTGTGAGATTTCAGGAAATGTTTACGATTTGCCAATTTTTTTTATCATCAAATAATTTCAAAACTTGGTATGTTCGATTCCAATTTATGATAGGAATGAAATAAACTTAAATAAACATCAATTCATCAAACGAATGAATAATGATTTATAGGTGGGACTGCCACATATTTTAAGCAGTAAACATGCTGCCGTATGAGTTGCTTATCTCTGTATGTTTGAAATGTTTCTGCATTCTTCAACTGTACGTGACATCATTTAATATTCTGCATGTCAAAGTGTATTTCCTCTAGCAATATATACATGTAGAGTCAAATGATAGAGGGCTCTCCACAGAGGAAACATGTATATATAAGTTAAACAGGAAAATATAGAAAACTAATGAAAAATTAAACTATATCCATGGAACTTGAAAATTTTGGTCCAAATGGCGTCGATTCGAATACAAGCGCATGAGCATGTATTTCTCCATTTTGAATCTCGTGTACCCAAGTTCACGTCGTTCTGAGATGTTACATAAAATCCATAAAAGCATGTAAATCTTATTTTCTTAATCATATAGACAATAAGCTTAATCACTCTTCGATTGACGCGATTGTACCATGTCCCCTTTGTTTGTGAATTTACTTAACACCCACGCTGAATATGACGTCACAATGCACTGTTTACATCAATTGCGTTATGTTTCCCGCATTCAACGAATAGCTAGGCGGATCAAATGTCTATAGTTTAATAGAGGGCAAAGCCCTCTCACGGCCCTTCGGGCCATGAGAGCGGAGCTCTCCCTATAGGGAACACATATATACATGTTTAAAAGGAAAATATAGGAAAACAATGAAAAATTAAACCATACCTATGGAACTTGAAAATTTTGGTACTAATGGCGTCGATTCAAATACTAACGCGTGAACATGTATTTCTCCATTTTGAATCTCGTCTACTCTAGTTCACGTCGTTCTGAGATGTTACATAAAATTCGTAAAAGCATGTAAATCTTATTTTCTTCATCATATATAATCACTCCACCATTAACGCCATGTTTGTTGTTGTGGTTCAAACGCTGTTTGTAAATTTGCTAAATAACGACGCTGAATATGACGTCACAATGTACTGTTTACATCAATTGCGTTATATTTCCCGCGTTCAATAATATGTTGTAAACTTTCTTTCTTTTTTGAATTTCCTTCTTTATAAACTGTCTTACTGTTAAGCCCTCTGGGCCCAAAATTGGAATAAACTTATCTTATCTTATAGGCGGATCAAATATCCAAAATTAGGATGCTTTGATACAGCTCCGTCCTCGTGCTAACTTCGAGTTGTTTTTGTTCTGTTTTGGATATAGATACTAATGCCAAAATTTGTTTGATTCGCCCTCAAACACGATCACGCCGTAAAACATATTAGGATACTTTTATCATAGAGCTCTGTCAGGTTCTAACTTCGGGATATTTTTTATCCTGTTATGGATACAGATTCTAATGCAAATACTTTTTGCTTTGCCCTTTAAAAACCATTAAACAATCATGCCGAAAGACATTTATTCGTATAAATGGTAATCACGGATACAACGAATTACTTTCCAGGCCCTATGCATTATGTTGTAAAAGGAGGTCATCATATCATCATTGAAATATATACTCACCATATTGAATGTTTCATGCTACTCTTGGTTTTATTTCATATCTCTCGTTTCTCTTTGACCAGCGACGTCAATATGCATCTCTTTAAGTGGCCGACGGCCCTGGTTGGTATTGATACTATTTTTATACCTGTATTTTCATCAGTAAAAAATAATAACGACTTCGAAAAAGAACCTACTCCAACATTGTTATAAAGACTTTGAAAAAGAACCTACTCTAACATTGTTAAGCCAATAAGAGATGTAAATATATGTCTCTGGTCGAATATTAAAACATGCTGAAAATATGCAGAAAAAAATACCGGAAACAAAGATGCGCACACTAAAAGTAGAATCAAACACTTAAACACAGTCATCACTGAAATATAATGTAATATGCATATCCAGTTACTCTTTATAGAAATAAAGAAATATTATTTATTTGGTACAATTACCAGAAAATTTCAGTTAATTTGGTGCATTACTTACCATATTCCTGAGCAATTTTCACCTTTTCTGATACGAACCTCTATTTTCCGAATTACATGTTATCCGCCATGTTATTTGTGCACGGAATGGGCGAGACCATTTATCATTGTTGAATTGCTTGCAGAGAGACACTATGGTATAAGTTTTACGTTAAAACTTTGTATAAAAGCAATATATTCATTGCATGTCAATTTATTTATAACACGTGCAATATACGGGTAATGGAATGGGTTGTTATTCTTTTTTCAATGCTCTTGTGCTCCTGCGTCCGCCATCTTTGTTTTACTCATTCAGACATTAAGAGAAATGTGCGTTATTTCCCATGAGATATGTCACTAGACTTATGATTTTTAAAGAATGAATGGGAAAATTGGAAATATTTAGCTTGAAAGTGAGAATAGTATTAAATGTTACATGATTATTCACTTTCATTGCATGGCATCCAATTAGATATTTAAGTTCATCATGTTATTAATGATATTTGATAGAAAGAAATTATTTTAGATAGATCTATATGAAAAATAATAAAAGTATTTCATTGTAATTCAGCACATTGATTTATATAGAGCTATGAACTATATATATAATAATACTCATCAAAGCATGATCAATGGGGACATATATGTAACTCTAAAGTTAACATTCAAAATGGCCATCATAGTCTCTAGTTCAGCACATTTTTCTTAGGCATATTGCATGAAAGATAACAAAGAGTGTTTACCTGACAGTTTTTGTAATTGTGGTATCATTTTGAAGGGTTAAATCAAATAAAAATAACCCACTATACAATGAATTTACAAAAAAATTATTTCTTCTTAATAACCTATTTCACCTTGAATTATAAAAATAGGAAATAAGATTAATCATTTAATCTCACTGCAATTGTTTTTAGAAAATTCAATTTTTCTAATTTTTACATGGTTGGATAACTCTTCCAAAAAGTTTCAAGAGCAAAAAGGTTGGCTTGTAATCATTTGCTAGTCATGATCTGCAGTCATGTGAATTCGAACTACTTCAATAACTTTCACCATTATTTAACAATAAACATCTTGATTTAAATCATTCAAAATTGTTCAATCTCCTTTCATTATACATTGAATACTTTATGCTTATAAATATATAATTCAAAATTACAAACTGAAAATGTTTATTTATAGACTTTTAGTCCCCTATCGACAAAATTGAAGGGGACAAGGTTTGCACTCCATCTGTATGTCAATCCAGTTTTCCACACGTTTTAGCTCACTTGAGCTGAAAGCTCAAGTGAGCTTTTCAGATCGCTTGATGTCCGTCATCTGTTCGTCTGTCTGTCTGTCCATCTGTAAACTTTTTACATTTTCGACTTCTCCAGAACCACTGGGCCAATTCCGACCAAACTTGTCAAAAAGCATCCTTACGTGAAGGGCTTTCAATTGAAGAGCCATGCCGTCTTTAAAGGGAAGATAATTACAAAAATGCAAAAATAGGGTGGGGTCATTTGAAAATCTTCTTCTCAAGAACCACTGAGCCAGGGAAGTACAAATTTACACAAAAGCTTCCTGACATAGTGCAGATTCAAGGTTGTTAAAATCATGCCCCCCCCTCCCCCTGGGAAGTAGGATGGGGCCAGAGTAAGGGATCAAAGTTTTACACACTAATATATAGGGAACATCTTTAAAAATCTTCTCAAGAACCACTGGGTTAGAAAAGTTTACATTTACTTGAAAGCTTCCTGTCATAGTGCAGATTCAAGTTTGTTCAAATCATGGCCCCCGGGGATAGCATGGGGCCACGATAGGGTATCAAAGTTTTACATACAGATATATAGGGAAGTCTTCTTCTTAAGAACATTGGGCCAGAAAAGTTTACATTTACATGAAAGCTTCCTGACAGTGCAAATTCAAGTTTGTAAATATCATGGCACCCGAGGGTAGGTTGGGGGCCACAATAGGGATCAAAGTTTTGCATGCGAGACCATCCTTAAAAAATTGTATGTTTGCTGTAACGAGACTCAGATTTTTCAGTGTGGGTAGGTAGGTAGGTAAGACAACATATTAAAGATTTCAAAACTAATAACTTTACTTCAATAACTTAATTGGAGTCAAGTCTTCATATGCAGAATGTAAATAGATTGCGATAAACAGGTACTGGTATATATTTATATTTACATTTTTTTCTATATAACACTACCAAGAAGACAATGGGTTTATGATCTCATGAATCACCATTCTCTCGTGCCAATGTGACGTCACTCAAGCTAGCTTTCAGCCGAAGGTTAGACATAGACAAATTTTACCATTAGTCAATAAAAAATTAATAATAGAACTTACTAAAAAAAAGTTTTATAGGACTTACTAAAATTTCTTATATTTAGGAGATAATGTAAATATAAATACATTGCAACTGTCTAGTTTGGAAGGGTATAACGAGTTGATCAAGCGATTGGCCCACATAGTTGTTTGTATGCATAAATGCTGTCACCAGTGTTATGCCAATCACCATGTGATATAATCGCTTTTGATATAAACTCATAACCCATAAGAGTTATTCCTTATTTGTATCGTGATAGGTTATGTTTATTTTGTGTGTATTGTGGTTTAGCAGTATAACATTTCACCCTTAGTAATTATACTAAATCTCTCTTCTAGTGTGCTTATTGTTACACACTGAAAGTACACAAGACACTGACAGCATTCAGACTTTATAAATATATGGGCAATATGGAAAGGGATTGCTATTATACTAGTGTAATTATTTGTCAGTCCGAGTCGATCTTCAACAGATACAGAAATAAAATTATCCGTATATATTTAAATGTTTAGATGTCTTCCATTTTGAAAACCTGTGAATTGTGGTTTGTCAACCAAATTGTTAGGCATTTTTTAGGCACTTGGTGGCTGCATTAAAACGTCGAACGCATTTCTGCTAGGCCTTAGTTTTAACTTGCAATTGGGACTGCTGGTAATCCAAGTCCCTTACAGTGGTGTATTATTTAAAATATTTGTCAAAGTCTGTTAAAACACTATTTGATCATATCGACACGCATGATATGTAGAATCAGTGTGTGGGTTGGCAGCAACTGATGACCTCCGAGGTCAATGCACATAGGAGATAACGAGCAAGAATTACTGTCATGAAGACAATGATTCATGAATTGTCATAATTTACTGATACGACAGGTTTATGAAGTATATTCAATCACAATTATATTATTCAATTTGTTCTTTTATTTTTCAATTCATTTACCGTCAGTTACAGCATGTATTGCTTTAAATTGATGCATTGATGGTCACAGTAAACGTGACCATGGACTTGTCCGCCATGTTGGACTTTTCTTTTGAATCTCGATCTTGATCAAAAAAAAAAAAAACATCTTTCGGAATAGCCATAAAAAAATTTGAGTAGCTGTGTTTTGAGTGGGTCGGTCGCGTTACAGCAAACATACAATTTTTTAAGGATGGCCTGAATATATATATATATATATTAATTATATATATATAGAGGGAAAATCTTTAAATATGGGCCAAGGTGACTCAGGTGAGTGATGTGGCCCATGAGTCTCTTGTTTACAAAGTTATGGCCCTTGGACTTTCAAAAATCAAATAGCATGAATTAAGTTTTCTGGACTTTTTTTGTTATGCCTGCAGATATTCTTTTGATATTTGGTACATTACATATTATCTCAGTCATACATGGATATTTGGTATTGAAATTTGGGATATACAGGTATTATATCATGATAATGTGCAGGTCAAATTCTGATGTGGGCCCGGTTGGATAACTTTTAGCAGTTTTATGGCGGGGTTATTTGTGTCACTCCAACATATCCAGTTTTCATCCATTTTCTCCTTACATGTTATTGTATTTTGTTTAACTTCTGAGATGTTAGAGTGTTCGCCCCGCATACGAAAGACCAGAGTTCGAATCCTGGCCGCGACAGACCTAAGTCGTTAAAAAAAGGTACTGACAGTTCCATCGCCAAACCTCGTCATCGGGTGTGAATGTCACGGGTCCTCGGAGATTACCTTAAAAAATGGATGTCCCATGTCACAGCAAGTGTGACACGTACGCTAAAGAAGCCTCACTGCTCAATGGCCGTAAGCGCCGAGCAAAGGCCTAAATTTGAAACCCTTCACCGGTCTTGGTGACGTCTCCATATGAGTGAAAAATTCTCGAGCGAGACGTTAAGCAAGATACAATCAATCAATCAATCTTATACACATGCTTTTGTTCGGAGCCCATAGAGTAATTCCAAGCTTACATTTAACATGTTTAATTGGATTTTACTTTGGAAAATTCTTTTGAAATATTCAGAGCAACCACAGGAGTACAGTTATTCAAATAGATATGCAAGCATCCTATTTAGTGGAGATTAAAGTTTAGAGCTTATGATGTATTGTTATATCTTGTTTGACTTCACTTTAGATTTGATTTGGTCACTCCATAACTCATTAGGGCTACAAGAGAGGTTCAAAGTTTGACTTGTAATATATAGGAAATTTGTTTATACAGTTAATTCACTCCAATTATCGCAATTCACCTTTGAATTAGAACGCTTTGGCCGATATAGTATTGCGTTGTGTGACGACACAATTGAATCCGTTTGTAATACAATTGCGAAATGCAACAGAAACTCTCATTGGTTCATATGTATAAGTCCGCCCAAATTCCCTTATACGGGAGTAGTCAGCATTCGAAAACATGACGGCCAGATGCTAGATGGAAAAAAACTTCAAAGGAAGAAAGAGAAAAAGTTGTATTCTTGTGTTGTTGTCTCATGAATTTAATATCAAAAAAATTCCTAACATATTTTCCTACTATACTTGTGTCCAAACATACCTTCATATATTTATTAAAGCCCCATACGACCCAAAAACTCGATCACAGCTTTTGATGATTTCGTTCGTAGACGTAGCCATGTTAGGTAGCCAGTCAATCCGAATCCCGGTTCATTTTCTTACTGGCACAATAACGTTTAGGTGTGTTCTAATACCCCACAAATATTTTAGCTAAATAGTTTAAATAATATACCACCCCAGTCCTATTAAATGATAATTATTCAAATAGCTAAACTCACGGCAACGCGGCTTTCATTAGTCAAGAGCGGTCGCGCCGGCCGGTCTCCATCTAATGGGCTTATGTAGCATTTTCATTAATCAAGAGCTTATTTTACCTTTACAAAGACTGGTACAAAAAATGTTTTAATTTCTATTAATTATTCGTGTTGATAATAAATGAAGAGCGAATACATAACTTACAACCGATTTTATGAATAGATACAATAGCAAGAGTTCGAATTGACCGGCTACCTAACATGGCTACGTCAACAAACGAAATCATTTGAAGCTGCGAGTTTTGGGGTCGTTTGTGGCTTTAATGAATATTTGAAGGTATGTTTGGACACAAGTAGATCTATATAGTAGGAAAATATGTTAAGATTTTTTTTATATTGAGTTTATGAGACAGCAACACAAGAATACACCGATATCAGGCCTCAACCGTCCGCAGCTTTTTGTGGCCCGTAAATCGAAGGTTTTTATAAGAGGTGGATCTTTTCAGAGAGCTATGTACAGTTCTCCAGCTACACTGAATCCGCTCGAGAAAGTGGGCGGGCTGTAATCGGCCAATGAAAACTCTTGTTGTATTACATCAAACATGTCATTCAAATTGTTCAATCGTCTCATTCAATTGTGTCGTCACACAACGCAATACTATATTGGGTAAAGCGTTCTAATTCAAAGGTGAATGCGATAAAGCCCATTTATTTGATTTATGTGTCTTCCTGCTTCTCAGACTGGACTTGAATGCTTGGCAGATCTCAGATAAAAGTGCTCTCAGACTGGACTTGAATGCTTGGCAGATCTCAGATAAAAGTGCTCTGCATTGTGGTCAGAAATAGGTCAAACTGGTGTTTTGTTGAAGAAGAAGAAACAATTCAATTCAGTTCATTCACAATCACTTGAACCAACTATATATTGGTACATGAGAGACAAATTTATAAATTTGAATTAGACAATTTGTCAATATGAATTTTACTAGAAAAAGAAACCAGGTACTGTTTGCGCCAAATTCTTGAACCGTCTCGTATTCCAGTTCCCAACCTTCACACACTCGTGCCAAGTTGGGACCACAATGGGGTTTGAGTTTACTTCTAGAGAATGTATCTGCTCAGTTAGATGAGCAGTGTATCAGTTGTTGTACTAGACACTGTTAATGAATGACACACTGAATACTGTTATGAATGAAAGCGTGATCTAAATATGTGATTTATTTTCTTTTTTTCCAGATGAAACATTAGTTGGAGATGGAGGGTGAAAGTAGTCATGCACTGAAGATACCAGAGACGATCCACTCCGGGGATGAAGAATTTGTCATAGAAATCAACTCCGACTATAGTGATGAAGAAACAGATGACGATAATGAAAAGAGAAATGAATGGGAAATGGGCCACTATGATGAGACAGATTCTGTGGAACAGTGCACTGATCAGAAACATCTTACAAATGAAAATCAAAGAGATCTACAACCAACCAAGACTGCCAAAGTAGCCAGTCCACTGAAGATCGGAAGAGACCTTGATGGCAAGGTGAATTTCATTGGTTTGGAATCTTTCGATAGTGAACTAAATTCTGATCACATGGAAAATGACATGCCTTCAGGACTTGAAAATATTAAAATCATTAACGTTTGCACTCTAGCCAATGATTTCGAACAAGATACATTAGGGAACCCGAGAATGGAGAGCTCCAACTCTGAACAGTATATGAATACTGAAGGTGACCTTCAAGATCCTGATATGCCTTCAAGATCATCAAACATGATTATTATTAATGAACAACATTCACAAAGCACTCTGTCCATGATGCTTGTATGCAAATTTTGTCATCAGCTGTTTCCTACGCATGAAGCATTACATTGTCATACCAAACAGCATATAGAAAACAAAGATGAACATTCTGTAGAGAAACATTTTTTCCAAAAAGTACCAGATGAAGAATTGCAGAAGATAAATGTAAAGGAAGGGGACAAAGAGGGAGACAGATCACACCAAGGGAACAAATATACTGCTAAAAAAAGGAAAAGTACTGAAAATGACAGTGGTGAGCGAAAATCAATGAGAACGAAGAAAAAGGAAAGACGTGGACTGGTTGATGAGGAGAATAAATGTGAGAAGTGTGGCAAGATTTTCATGAAAGATTATCAATACAAATCACACACTTCATTCTGCAAAGGGAAAATAACTCAGATGGCTACATGCTTTGAATGTAACAAAATGATTCCAGCTCATAAAGAGTATGAACATGCTCTAAAATACCACGATATAGTTTGTCCAATATGTGGTGTAAATCAGATGAAAGAATCTAAACTTAGAAACCACATGAAGTTCATGCACAAGATTTTTAATTATGGAAAGGATACACAAAAATCTGACATTCAGAATCAGATTTGTGTTGTGGAGCAAGTTTATTACAAAACGTGTCATTCTTGTGGTAAAGTGTGTGGATCTTATGAAGAATTTAAGGAACACAGAAAAGAGCACAAAACTATGAAACATATAGAGACTGCAGCCACTACAGAAAAAACCAAAGAGGAGGAAAACAAAACTCAAAAAGATCCGGAGGGGACTGCATCAGTGAAGCCAAAGAAGGAAACACCAAATCAGTCCTCCACCGTAAAGTGTGAAAATTGTGATAAGGAGTTTTCCTCCCTCTATCAATTAGAGAGCCACCTAAAGAGATGCTCTGCCAAAGCTGTAAAAGTGACACTGTGTGATGTATGTGAACTGCTGGTGCCTTATGACGAACATAAAGCGCATGTCAAATCTCATGAAATTATATGTGATATGTGTGGAAAGGTTTGCTTGGGAGAAAAACGTTTTAAATGGCACACTATTCATTGTCCAGCGAAACAGAATATGGCAAAAGTTGTTAAAGAAGAAAGTGTGATGAAAACTGAAACTGAAAGACCTCAAAAAACTTTTTCAAACAAGAACAATTGGCAAATAAAGAAAACATGGAGATCAATTCAGTTGACCAGAAATTTGAAGCGAAAATTAACTCAAAAACAAAAGTTATTTTTGGAAAAAGAAATGGGAATAGATCCTAAAACATGGGATGAAAGCAATGTTGTAAGTAGTGAATTATTAGATGAGATGATAAAAAGAGGAATCCAACAGCAGAACAGTGAGAGTGATAAGCATGATAAGGCAGTCGAAACAGCAGCAGTTAATGAAGAAAGGGAAAATTCTCCAATCAGTAGCAAATTAGTCTCAGAAAATTGTGAAGAGGACGAAGTTATTGCCAAGTTTGATCGAGACGCCCACCAAGACAAAGCAAGCACTGAGGATTTAAGTAATAGCAAGAATGATGGCTCTCCTGGGAAATATGACAGTCAGATTCCTCTGGCAGCAGGTTCTGTGGAATGTAAGACTAGAAAAAATGGAAGAAGGATTTTGGGAAGAAGAAATCTCCTAGGGCGAAGTAGAAGAAGAAAGATGGAAAGGAAACGGAAAACAGATCAAAAGCAGGAGGATATTGTTTCCCTGGCTCTTGCTGTTGTGGAGAGAAAGTGTGAAGAAGTTCATGCAAATATTTCTGGAGCAGCAGATACACCTTTTCAAGATTCAGTAGAAAATTCCAGAAATACACTTTGGATAGAACCTGCTTCAAGTTCTCAGTTCATGGCTCCTAAAATTTCCCAAGACAGAACAGAAGCAGAATCTGATTTTGATGAAGAGATTCTTATGGAAAGTTCAGAAAAACATAAAATTCCAACTTCCGAGCCAATAGTAAATTCTGCGATATTAAATTTTAATGGGATGGAAAAGTCTTGTCTGGATGACTGGCTTACTCAGACTTTGTCGAGTGACAATGCCCAAATCTGGATTTGTCGACATTGTGGAAAGCAGTTGAGCACTAGAGAAGAGGGCTTTCATCACATGATTAGATGCCATCCAACCAACAAGACTACTAAGGAAATTGTAAAGGAAATGAAGATGATAAGGTGGAAGATGCTTTCGAGATCAGAAACAGATGCTGTGCGTGAATAGGATTTATTCTGTTATGAAATATGTATATTATGTATAGATGTGTTGTCAAGTCACCAGTGTATGAACACGGATTAAGATGACCTCTTATGATAGGTGTCCATCAGTTTTCAGATGTGCATGTCCCATTCATTATGAGTGTTTTTGGTCCCTATCCTTTAGGTTCTTAGAGGTGGGGGGAAAACCTAAAATAAAGTTTGATCTTTAAAAATCCTTTCCTTTGAACTGAAGATAAATAAAATTGCATTTAAATTGGATACATATCATGTAGTATGTATAGTATTTAGCATGGAAGCCTCTACAAATGTTAATCTTAATTAGAAAATTGGGTTGGAATTGGGTTCAGAAGCCAAGGGTTTAGCTAAGTGGATCGTATGTTCATGCTGTTGAAATTTTATGAATATTGTTTTCTGTACTTTTAAAACTGATTGCATACAATGTATAATTTACAATAAGTTTGGCTTCTCTACCAAGATTGTGAAAGTCGTGATTTTCTGGTCAAAGGTTCATGCCCCATGCCATGTCTATTACATATAATTCATATACATAAAATGCTTTACAGTGGACAGCCTTAGAAATCTTTACTTTTGATGATTTATCATATAATTTTGGTGCATAGTTATGATAATTTGAAGACCAATACCAAATTTTTTAATTCGTGACTCCCACGTCTTGAGTTTAGGCCCCAAGGTGAAGCTGTGTAACTTATGATTGAACTACATTGAACATCTTTTATAGACTGGGTGCATAGCTATACAAGTAATGCCTGCAAACAAATGGTTGGTGTGTGTACATGAATTGCAATGATATGACCCTGAACAAAGGTCATTTGAAACAGTTCAAGGTTCTTAAGATGAAAAACGAGAAAGAACTGTCGGGGTCACAAAGAATTGTTAGAGCCACAACTTTGTAACAGAGAGACATCAGAAATACATACCTGGAATGTGGAATAAGATTGCTAATGATCAGACAGTGTTTAATGATCCTAAACCAAGGTTATTTAGCCAAGGTCACAGGTTAAAAGAAACTAGCTAAAATAAGTTAACCATAGTCTGTGAGGAAGCTAAAATAAATAATGTGTAATGTGTGAGATTAAAATGAGTTCATATACATACAGTGTATGTATAATCATTTACCATAATTTGTGTTTAGCTAATCTGAGCTAAAAGTTCAAATGAGTTTCCTGAAGTTTTATCCAGGCACAATTATATATTTGTTGTAAATTTGAGAAGTTTTACATCTCGGGAACTGCTTGACTATTTTAATTAGAATTGATCTGAAATCTTTATGGATTAGGAAAAAGCTTTTTGAATTTTGTGGTTCTTTCCCATTGGTTTTGGACCAAAACTTTGAAGAATAGTTCAATGTTTGAAGAATGTTTGTTTTCCTAATCCTTTGTATTTAACAGAATATTTGTGTAAAGATGAAAAGTGAAACATGTATCAAAATAATGAAATTCATGGCCATTGGTTCAGGACTCTGGGAATTATAGGGGCATGGAGAAGATTTTGGGACACTTTTTTTCCAGATATTTAATTGATAACATGATGCTATTTGATTTGTGTAAAACAGCAACAAATTCAAATTTCAAAATCTGACGCAAAGATGTATTTGAGAAATCTAAACTTCATTTTCAAAACAAGGCATGAACCCTGTTTATGTTTACATGTCACGTGATTCAACGGTGAACTTTGGCGACACGCTAAAGTTGACAGGCTTTTATAACGAAAATTTTCTTTTCTTTTTTTTGTGCTTGCTCCCTAAATTGATTTATCATTAATTAGCATACAAGTATATCAAATGTTGAATGCTTAATTTTGACATACTTTTTAGAAATCTTGAGTATTCTCACTTTCACACATGGTTTCCTGGCTATGACAAGCATATTGACAATTAAACACTATTTTTGGAGCTGGTTTTTATGTAAATTATACAAAGATATATCCCATGTGAAAATATTTTTAATCCACTTATAAATATTTTTAAAAGACCCTTTATATTTTTATAACTGCAAAAAAAACCCTGTCAATGTCAATCTATCAAAAATCGTGTCCATGCCCCTTTAAGCCCCATGGTAGGGTTTTGTGAATCATCTGGTCAAAAGATTGTGCATGTGTTGTATTCAAACTTGCTTACTGTGTTTTCATGGGCATCAAATTTTGTGGATTTGTCGAAGAATAGTTTTGTTAATAAATAATTTCATAGAGAGTACATTGCTATATGTGCTTGCTTTATGAGCAAATGTTTTTAATTTATGTTGTTGGGTACTTCATTTTGTAATGTATGTGTCTATATACACAATGAGTGCGCGAAAAAATCACAAAGGTAGGTTATGGTCATGATTTGTCATGACAATGACTAAAGGTTATAGGGTTGATGTCTAGGTCACCTTTAATTGTTAATCCAAGGTCACATTAATTAAAAAAGTAGCTTGAGATATTTGTGTGGACAAGGTGACAAGAGAGATCTAAAAGCTCTTTGCCAAACAGGTTATGTATGACATACCAGGATTATGACTCTAGGTCATTTTAATCAGCTAACGGCAATATCGCTGGTAAAAACAAAAGAATTCTTGTCAGCTATGATTTTGCATTGGAGGAACTTGAAATCAAGGTCATGTGTTTTATAACCTAATTGCAGTGAAGAGAGATTTAAACCTCACAGTTAGCACAAAAGATGGTAATAACCAAATGGTGTTTTATGATCTTAAGTCAAGGCCACCTGGACAAATCAAAAGTTGGACAAAATAATTTGACTGCAGTACTCTTTAACCGAGACAGTAGAAGCACATTCTTTGTTCTAAGGTTGCTTAATAGAAGATGGTGTGTCATGAGATGACGATAACTTCATGGGAGGGGGAGGGTGTCGTAAATTGATGCATTTGCTAAAGGCCAGAGAAATTGGAATCTGTCTGGTTGTTAACTAAGCATCACAGGGATTGTAGCAATTTGTGGGAATAGGGTATCAAAATCTGGTGTATTTGAAATGCTATGTACAAGTTATTACCATCTATATGCATCAGAAAATGATTTCCCAAATTTTACAGTAAACAGTAAATTATATTTGCCTAATTTTAGATTTATCCATATAGGATGAGGGCAAAGTAGGCTTAAATAATACAGTAGTGACTTTCCTGTGTACAAAATGCCCTGGTTTTGATATATATTGTTCAGGGGGATGGGTGGGGTATTTATCTCTGAAGATAAGTCTAGTTATAAGCTATGAGCCTTCTAACAGTACAAAAGAATTCCCGTCCATTTGGAATGGGAATCATGCCCCAAGAAGGGCCATGTTTTCAAACGAATAAATTCATTGCAGCTGTTCTCTGTTGCCAAAGAGCTTGCCAATAAACTTGATGCATGCTTTTGATTACACCCAAAGCATTTAAGGAAGGACAAAGAAATCATCTTGTTTATTTGTTTGGGACAAAGAATTCAAGATGTACATCTGAAATGCAATAAAAAGCAAGGAGAGGTCAAGCGAAATTTTACACAAAAGTTTCATTTGACTTGAGAATCTGACTTCATATAATGATCTGACTCCGGGATCATGAAACTGTCTTAAACTTTAAGATTGTCTTAAATCAATAAAGTTGCACTTAAATCGTAAGACTGGTCTTAAAGTGGATCACAAAAAAACGACTTGGACTTAAGATTGGTATTTTGTCTTAAATTTTAAGACTGCTTTAGAGCTGTCTTAACTTTCTAAGACTGTCGCTACAGGTCTGGAAGTGAAGTTTTAACCACTGAACTGCTGCGACTGGTCCTCACACTTGGTAATGAAACTGCATGGGTGCATAGCTTCATGTATAATGAGCAAGGAGGCTTTTCCAAGAATGTGTAGTTTAGCAATTCCTACAAGGTCGAGGTTTTGACCCCAACATGAATGAAACTAAATTACATCATAATTATATTGAAAATGCATTGAATCTTTAACATTGTCTTTCCTTTTTACTCCTGGATACATATTGGATTTATATAAGGTATGAAGTATATGCACAATTATCAAGGATATAGACCTCTAAGAGACTTGTGAAATACTGTCAAACATCGTTATCTTGAACTCGATTGGACAGAGAAAAAACTCTAAGGACTCGAGATTTTAAAGGTAAAATACTTAAAAAGAATAAGTGGTTGGGACTTTCAAATCTCCGAGACATATCCATGGTATTCGAGATGCCAAAATTCAGCTGTATGATTACTGGATTTGGGGTTCAGACTCCAGGGCAGGACTAGATGCAGCAACAATTGATCTTGACAAGTTTATTGAGGAATTTATTCGAGTAATATTGAAACAGCCTTGATAACAAAGTAAATTGAAAATGGTCTATCTAGGAAAGGGAGTAATCCTAGGGGTATCTGGTAAACCTTTGAAATTTAATATTGGGTGACTCGTAAAATAATAGTACCTCGTGAATTGTAGATAAACCTTTAAATTAATGAATTGTGTGTCCTAGAGTTATTGTTGGATGGAACAGTAACAAGAATAACAGTTTATAAACTTTTGAATTAGTTTATTCATTATGCTATGTTCAGAATAATATTCACATAATCAACACGTGTGTAATCAGTTGAAATTTCATGTTTTTACAAATAAAATATTGATTATAAATGCACCTAACAATACTTGCAGATCAATGAATGAATAAATAAGACGGAGATTATATCACAGACAGAACGTTGTTGGAGTATTATAGAGCATATCATGTTTTGTCAGTCCTCTTCAAAAACTTCTCCAGAAATTGTTTTAAATTGAGAATCACGCCATGGTTGTCTTCCTTTTCCATCGATATGAATTCTTGAATATTGTTGTGACATTCTACAAAAAGGAAGGAAAAAATAAAAGCATATTCACCAGCATTAACTGCATGTATTTTTATCATCTAAATGCAAGAGACAGTCTTCAGCATAAATGAATTCCAGTACAGTTGTGTGCACTGGAGAAATGTGTAGTGTTTCAATACCTTCGGTTTTTATGGGTGGATAAACAGGGGGAGGAGACATCCACTGACCATCCTTGGTCAGCATGTGAGATCTGTCTGATGCAAAAGTCTGCAAGAATTCTGCTGCTGGAATTACTCGAAACATTCTGAAATAGATTTCATATCTTTCATCAAATAAGTGGTTTTGCTAAGATTTATCTCCCTTTATGAATCTTCTTGAGTTCTATTTATGTTAAAAATAAAACCACTAAAAGAAGAAAATAAAAGTCATAACAAACTAAATATCTGTGAGTAACAGAATACATGTATTTGTAATATTATAGTTTGCTATTTAAAGCAATTAAATCTGAATGGCTAAAATACATGTATGTTTGAAAAAACAATGTTTTCCTTAGGAGTAAAAACCACACCCTCCAGCATGATCGTATCTAGCAAAAGGAAAGCATTACATGACACTGTTTGATATTACAAAACTATAGCACATGCATCAAATTGATGCATGTACATATGATTTTTGCAAGATGTTTGAAATAAGGGGCGAAAAGAATCTGGGTTTTTTGTCTTTGAGGACAGACAAATTAAAGGAGGGAGGAATATAATAGTTCATGTGATACAGACGGTGGACATCGGAGGATACTGGAAATGAACTTTTCTTCATGTGTGAGAAATTTTTACAAGATTCAAGAGTTTGTCATGAATATTTCTTGCCACGAATCAGTACTTTAATGTCTCACGCTCTTGGTCACAAAAATTCATTGCCACAAACCAATTCATCATTGATAAATCGTGAAATAAAGTCGCAAATAAAAGTTGGTTTACAGTACAGTATATTCATTTTTGAAACTATATAAGCTAGGGTATGAACTGCAATGCTTCAGACAAGCATACTTTTCATGGAGTGCAAATGCTTAATTCATAGTTAGATAAATATACCATCACATTAATGAAACCCTCCACATATTTTTGCACCAAATTAAATTCTATTCAGTTCCATCGTTTGCCTGTCAGTCACCTTGGACCATATTTAAAGCTGTATGACCCGATGTTCATGTATTATTTTTGTACATAATTACTTTAAAGCAGATTAATTACTTTATAATGTTATTAACTGTCCCTTAATTACATGCTTGAAAACATCTGCATGTTAAAGAAAACAGTGAGAATATTATTTAGACAGTAAAACAGTAGTAATATAAATCATCCGGAAAACCTCGGGCCTTTTACCCAAAACACGGTGTTTCGGTGTTCTGGATAACGCATAAATTATACAGTGTTAGACGTCTATATAAATAGACCCACGTGCGTCAGGGAAATCCCAACATTATGTATTAACTCATACACAACTGTCTAATTTTAAAGCTGAAAGAGCGTAAAACAATGAATTACTAAGAGGTATTTGATACATTTCTATTTCTATTAAACTAATGGCACGGTACTGTTGTAATAAAATACACAGATAAGACCACCAATGATCTGAAAGTTTGAACTGGTCACTTGAAATGGCAGAGTGACGCGGTTGTTTGTAAACACCAATTTAAAATCAAATAATTTTGGTTAAAACAGATGAAATAATGTATGACATGTCATACAGCCTCATAATTACATACGTGCGATAATTTAATAGCATTTTTACAAGATGGAAAAAAATTCGTAATTCCGACCATACAGCTTAAAATATTTCCCCTATATATTTGCATGTAAAACTTTTATCCCTATTGTGTCCCCAACCTACCGCCAGGGGCCAAAATTTTACAAACTTGAATCTGCACTATGTCAGAAAGTTTTCATGTAAAAATCAGCTTTTCTGGCTCAGTGGTTCTTGAGAAGAAGATTTTTCCTATATATTTGTATGTAAAACTTTGATACCCTATTGTGGCCCCATCCTACCCCCAGGGGCCATGATTTGAACAAACTTGAATCTTCACTATATCAGGAAGCTTTCATGTAAATTTGTACTTTACTAGTCCAGTGGTTCTTGAGAAGAAGATTTTCCCTATATATTTGTACGTAAAACTTTGATCCCCCTGTTCTGACCCCATCATACACCCAGGGGTCATGATTTTAACAAACTTTAATCTGCACTATGTCAGGAAGCTTTCATGTAAATTTGTACTTTCCTAGCCCATTGGTTTATGAGAAGAAGATTTTTAAAAAAAATTCCTTATATATTTGTATGTAAAACTTTGACCCCCTATTGTGGCCCCATCCTTACCCCGGGGTCATGATTTTAACAAACTTCAATCTTCACTATGTCAGGAAGCTTTCATGTAAATTTCAGCTCTTCTGGCTCAGTGGTTTTTAAGGAGAAGATTTTTAAAATGTTCCCAACCTATTTTTGCAGTTTTGTGATTATCTACCCTTTGAAGGAGGCATGGCTCTTCATTTGAACAAACTTGAAAGCCCTTCGCCCAAGGATGCTATTGGCCAAATTTGGTTGAAATTGGCTGAGCAGGGTTCGAAATTAACTTTTTCAAGCACTAGTCCGTACGGACTAGTCACTATTGATGTTCACTAGTCCGCAAAGCATTTCACTAGTCCGTCCAGTATATCATAACAAATGATCTTCATTTCATATTCAATAGTATTTAATCAAACAAAAAACATCACAGTTGCAAGCAATTCAGTTTCTGACACTTACAGAAGAAAAAGACCACCATACTTTATTTTGCATTCAAGATCTTCAGAAGCATACAGTAACCTCCGAGTTAATCCTTTTATAAACATCCATACATGTAAGTGTGTTCAAGATCGACGTTCCCGTTGATTTCGTGCTCAGTTCTTAGAGTCACAGGAGATTAAAATTTTATCAATAAAGTCAATAAAATTCACTCGAGTGACCAAGCCATGAGCTGTAGTGTTGCTAACTCCTGTGTTAGAGTTGCGAATGATGAAAACATGTGCGCACAAAAGTGCATGTTCTTGCACTTCGAACCCATTCTCGTGATACGTATTTAGAATTCGTAATCGGAAGGAATTTGTGCTCGTTAGAAGAACAGTGGTCTCGAACGCACTCAGTGTGTTTGAAAGATGTCATAGTTACGCAAACACTTAACCATGCAGGTAATCGTCCATAAGTTCAAACATCTAAGAGACTCAGACAAATCTTGCTAAAATCTTAACCAATTCAAGATTGATTTCCGGATTTTCACTAGTCCGTACGGACTAGTGCTATAAAGAGTTTACTAGTCCGACACATTTTTTACTAGTCTCGGACTTACGGACATGAGGTAATTTCGAACCCTGCTGAGTGCTTCTGGAGAAGAGTCAGAAATGTGAAAAGTTTACAGACGGACAGACAACAGAAAACAGGATGATCCAGAAAAGCTCACTTGAGCTTTCAGCTCACGTGAGCTAACAATACAATTACTAGCAAGGCTAAAAGTGATTCAATACAAAGAAAGATGTTACAATACCTGTGGTACTCCGGTTTCAGACATTTATCATCTTTAATGGATTCCTCACAATATCTCTCAAAGTCACATGGAAAGGTCAGGGAGGTGTCAAGGTCAAAGACCAATGTACCTGGGCCTGGTTGATAGAGGAATATCACATGGTAGTCCTAGAAAATTGATAATTATGTGTTTCAGCTATATTCAATTGATAATTATGTACGTGTTTCCGCTTCTTCAAAGATTGTGATCTGTTGCTGATCATGTGAAGCTGGTTTACAGGAAAAACTCCTATCATCAGATACTTATTAACTTAAACAAATGGGCAGCATTAACTACTAAAATGAAAAGTAATGCACTGAAAAGTATTTGAAAGACACCCAATAGTAGCCAATATATATAAGTCTATTATATCTAGATGGATCCCGTGTAAATGTAAATGATGTATAAAAAAGACTCTTGGGGTGCACCCTGTAAGGCCCTTGCTATAAACCTTACGCTATTTCTTGGTGCTACTTTGTTTTGGTGCCTTCCATCCTATTTTTCAGAGCCTTTTGTGCTATTTTTGTTTGTTTTTAGGGTGTTTTTTTTTTTTGGTGCATGCATGCCTTCCATGCTACTTTCCAAAGCCCTTTGCGCTATTTTGTTTTCTTTTATAATTTATTTTTGTTTCTTCCTTGCTACTTTTTAGAGTCTTTGGTGCTTATTTTTCATCGTTTCCAAGCTATACTTTTCAATGCCTTCCCATGCTATTTTCGGTCCTTTTCAGTGTGTCTCATCAATATATTATTCTGCTTAAACATGATACTTGCCCATACAACTTGACCATCCTCTCTTTTACTTGCTTTCTGTCTCCAAAGTGGGATCTAATAGAAAGATAAAAATACATACAAATATCAATGAAGGAACTATATAAAATTCATTGGATTGGATCCAAACAAGTATTATAGCTAAATATCACGTTCTCTCTTCGAATACAGTTCGGGAAATTATTCTTTTTACATTTAATTTCTATCAAAAATTGAAAGAAGAATTCAGTTCTACACACGGCTCTTTTGTTGTTGGATATGAATACACAGTAACAGTTGTGAAGACGGTCGGGGTATTTGTCTCGTATTCTATCACACAAACACCATACGTTTTCTTCGCTAAAATAATAATAATAGACATTTCACATTTAATATCATGCATACATAACATGCTAGAAGTCCTACAGTTTTGTACATGTAAATATCCATTTTGTGTGAGTGTGTTGATTATGCACAAAATCGTTGCGAATGTAAACAACTACATATCGACACATGATTTAAACAATCTAGAAGTGCATCATTTGAAAGATTTCGGGTCAATCGTACTAAAGGTTAAATGAATACGAAAATCACTAGACTAACCAATAACAAGACGTATACGTGCTTTCCTCCTTCTTGATTTCCAAATCCATGGTTGATTTTAAAAACAAATCCTACTTTCTGTTTGTATTTTTCATCAATGCGTTTGTCGCAAATTAGGTCGTGCTTGATTACAACATAATTAAATCCGCATTATCAATCTGTAGACAGAATCCAGATCCTAGATTCCACACATTTATCTCCGAATGTGGTTTTGCATGGATTTAAAATGGATGCTAATGTTTTTTATGACAGAATTACAAAGCAGTAGCAGAGAAATTAGTCTATTTTTTATACTTAACAGATATATTACCATTTTTAAAGAATATCTTAAACAAGTCACATTTAACTGAAATAAACAAATATTATATGATAAGACATTCAATTTCCACTATGAATTGGGGGTTTGGGATGTTTGGTTTAACACCATAGAGTCCATAATCTGGTTTTAAATCAAATCTGCTTTACTTGTAATCAAACACGACATTGTACATAGTCAAGCGCTGAAGAGACGTTGATGTCAGAAAGCACCAAAGTTCAAGAAATGGCTTCGAAAAGATTAGGAAATATTAAAGCTGAAAATGCCATCTTTTTTATGTGTGACATACAGGAAAGATTTAAACCATCTATCAAGTATTTTAAAGAGATTGTAGAAATCGCCGAAAAATTGGTACGTTTTTCGTAATTAGCAGTAGATGTCTACATGTAGTAATTAGATCTAGTCCTACAGAGACGCCCATTCTACAGTTTAGCCAGTGATAAATGAAAATCGACCCCCCGGGTGCTTTAATATATATACCGTTCTGGAAACAGATAACTGTTCCGTGACTAATTAGTATGCCAAAGTCCTTTCTTCCCGAGTGATTGCCAAAATAATTCGTATGTGATAGGAAGAGAGAGACTAGCTGTCATTCGAACCTATGGTGCTTGAAGTTGAATCTCCTATCAGGTGCTCTACCACGTTGGGATATATAGGCCTAGTCACTATTAATCAGACTGGTTTGACCACTAAATTTCCACTGTGCACTCCTCTAAAGACATAGCCCCTTGAAGTCAACTACGCTTTTGCTTGAAAGTAATTAAGGTATAAACACATCAGCAGTTGACTGCATGCATTGCAATGAAAACATTTTTTGGTAATTTTCTTTTTTAAATTACTGCATGAAGCTGTTAGATAGCAAGTTGCCCTAAAATGGAGACAACCCATTGATTAGTATGGAAATTTCAAAATATATTCGTAATTAGATTTCAACACAAATGTTGGATAGTTGGTTGTGTGAAGAAGGGAATTTTAACTTACATGTAAGAGGGCTGCACAGCCAAAGGATGTAGTTTTGGTTAATTGTTGATATGTCTATTCACCCTTGATAGTTTCAGAGGTTGGTCAGGGCATGAATATAAGGGGGAAGGAGAAATACAATGAACCAGATCAGGATCCCCTTTAACTGAGTTATTCTGGTCATGGCACCAAATATAAGACAAAAAAAAAGAAGATGAATTAATATAAAAATATGATGACAATTACTTAGAACTTAAGCCACATTAATTTCTAGTCTGATACTCTAGCTACTAGCTGAGCTTTCAGGTCACTAGACTTTGTGTCAGTCTAGCTGCTACGTGCCTTAAATATTTCTTTCCCCAAGACAACCATGCTTACCTATGGTAGACATTCTTACATGTCTGTTCTAGTTAATGGCATATGTGACAACCAGACCATGATTCAAACTTTGGATTCTTGACTCTCCAGTCAGATGCTCTAGCAAATGGACTTAAATGGGATCAGATGTATTATGATGGAGCAAACTTTGTCCCTCATATATCCATAGTCAGTTGGTGCTTTACAACTGAACACTGAACTTTCTGGAGCAATAAATTTATCAAATCAGCAGAAAATGTTGACTCATGAATGTCTTACTGACAGTAATTCTGTTCGTAATCTCCGATGTGCATTACCCTCAAGAGGTCACCAGTTCAAAAAAATGCGGAAAGATTTGTAAACAATTTGAAATGCTAATTTTTTAGTAAATTCTATATCAACATTTCATTTGACTGGTACATTTGCGCAATTGAATTACATTTTTACACTTACAATATATAAAGTCATTCATGACAATATGCAGGTTTCAAGATACGTTCGAGTTATTTCCCTTTGAAGAACTCTCATACAAAGTAGGGCATGATACAACTTGTTTACATGCGGGAGTGGGATGAATAGTCATTACTGCATAAGTAAATGTACTTAGTATTTTTCTCATACGCTGTTTCATCACCTGAATTCAACTGATACACATGCGCAAACTAAGTATTAAGTAATAAATATTCAGGAAGACCGGAGTAATTCAATACATGGAATTCTTATTATATCATGCAATTTCGTTGGTCGTAGGTATCATTTTCAGGATATTACTTTCAAATATGACATTGTTTTTATATTTCTACTTTAGTAAAAAAAATACATTTAGTTAAAACATTTAAAAACGCATCTTTTTAGACTTGCATATTATTAGTATTATAGGTGGTTAAATCTGTATGGTTTCTTTACCATCAGTTTTATCATGACCTTTTCAAGTGTACATTTGTATATTTATTTCAACTATTGTATTTTATATTATTTGATTGTAAAGTAAAGTAAATTTTATTTAAAGTCAGCACTATATACATTCAACATATCAAACACAAGCTCTGTAGAGCTTTTTAACCGATTATCACATTCATGTATATCAAGGACAAAGACACATAGCATGCATGTACACATATACACAGACATATCACAGATTAACAAAAGAATACAAAATAAAATAAAACTTTCATGCAAGAATATACAGATACGAAAGCATAAGACTAAGAGGAGGAAATAAAATACTGCAAGCAAGAGTATATGTATATAAAAATCATCATTAAATTTCAAGCCAATTAGCTATGTTTGCGTGGAACTTTCTTAATGCACAGCATGTTTTAAATTTGAGTAATTTTACTTTACATCATTGATGTTTTGCTAGCATTGTTTTGATATTATCTGTCTTAATGCTATTGTAATATCCTTTTACTACTTTTATAACATACTGTATCATTTTTATTGTGTGCAGCGCTTTAGATTGGTTATTTATAGTCATATAAGGCACTATAAATATAAATATTATTAAATATCAAATTAAGTATTAGTAAAACATTCCCAACGTTCTACTAAATGTACCTCCTACACAAGAGAGCTCTTATCTCAAAACTGGTGTACTACATCCAAAGCTTATATATAGCAGTTTATACAAAATGTTCATTGTAAGTATGCTCTCATGCAATATTCCCTTGTTTATTTTGCTGAATTTTTCATTATGTCTTGGGAATTATATTACATGTAGTTATATCAATAGGTGTTAATTCGTGCATACTTTGATAGTTCATAAATACCGTCAGTTACAACTTGTATTACTTTAACATATTTTGATGAGTCCTTTTTGGACAACCCCCCCCCCCCCCCCCCCCCCATCCCCTACCTTTCAAAGTGTTTTTGATTGATCCGCCTGACTGTTTTACATTCAAGAATGTAAATTAAAATTGGTATGAAACACTTTTGTTTTAACTTAATTTATTTTTCTTTTATAAATGAAAAAAAAAAAATTTAAGTTCAGTGATGCATGTATATAATAATTATAATATCAGAGGTCATTTGGATCACTTTTATTTACATGTTAGTTCTAAGTATTCATTAATATACACTTGTTTTTCTCTAGGTTGAAGCCACAACAATTCTTGACATCCCCCTGGTTGTTACAGAACAGGTCGGTATACCTTGCAAAATTGAAGTTCTTCGTTAAATTACCTTGTCAAATTTGTAAATTTACCATATTAATCATTTTAAATTCACTTTAGTACCCAAAAGGGCTTGGAGAAACAGTAAGTGAACTTAAGGAGAAATTGAAAGAAGACCAGAAGCGCTACAGTAAGACAAAATTCACAATGCTGGTACCGGAAGTCATCTCTCAGTTGGAAGCAAACAATAACATCAAGCATATTGTGCTGTTTGGAATAGAGGTGAATTCTGATTCTTTTTAGCTAAAGCTTTGTTAGTTATACAGTGTTGGTATATTTTACAGTATTTCAGTGTGCAGCATGTGGACCATTGAATGCCAACTTTGAGATAAATAAGATCTGCACTAAATCATTCTACAGTATATCAATTTTATTCCAAATATTGCTTAAATTACACAAATACTTTCTTGATATTTTGAATTGTAATATTTTCTTGAGGGGGTGGGGGATGGATGTAGATCAATTTGAAAGTTTGACTGTATTCTAACTTTATGATCAAAGAGCAAAAAGCAAACTATTGCCATTTGTAATTTGAAGCATGCCACCATCATTGATTGGTGCTGTTGTGAGAATGTTGAAATCTTGCATTACTATGATATAATACTGCACACATTCATAGTAATACCAATATTAAATGCTTCAGTTTCTAGACTTGATGAGAAAATGAAAATCATAAACTTAAAACAAGTAAACATATGTATAGCTATACTGTAAGTGGTTTTAATTTTGCGATGCTAAAAGTTTGTGGTTTTTCATATTGGTCTAATTGCGGTTGTTTTATTTTCGCGGAAGTGGCTACAAATTGATTACTGGTAACTGTTCAAAACGTATTGTGTCACACTTGCAAAATGATTGCGGTTGTTTTAATTTTGCGAAAAATTCGCGACCGCGAACATAGAGAAATTAAAACCACCGTAATCATTTCCCCATTGACAGTATATGATAAAGAAGTTATTAAACTTATTTTGGTGAATACTGACACTTGAGGAGTGTATAAATGTGCTCACACATCTAGACCCAAGTTCTACCAATATTCATAAATATAAGTTCATCATTCACATTCATAAATATAAGTTCATCATTCACATTTTGCTTACTTAGTCATGTTAGTATTTGAAGTTATAGTTTTAAATGTGCATATCCTATGTCATCATGGTCATGGCAAATGAAAAATGTTTCAATTCTGCCAAATGGATTCCTTTCTTTTAAATACATATACATTTTGTACATGTACATATATTTTGCATGCATATTTAATAAACCTTAGAACATATTTGAAAGAAAAACTTCCTTTTTTGATATATTTCAGACACATGTATGTATTCAGCAGACAGTAATTGATTTACTAGAGAAAGGTTACGAGGTCCATGTTGTTGCGGATGCCTGCTCCTCAAGAACACAGATGGATAGGAAATTTGCTTTTGAGGTTTGTTTTGAAATTATAGATACCCACGAGATAATAAAATTTAACCTCACTTGTAGTAATTTGAATAGGTTACAACTTTTCATTTTTGTTTGGGGGGGGGGGGGGGGGGGCTCACTTAAACCAAAGAATCTGTGGGGATCCGGGTTATAGTAGGTCTTCATTACCCCTTGTTTGTTGTAAGACGCAATTAAATGGGGCGTTCCTTTGGATGAGACCGCAATTTAAACCAAGGCTCCGTGTCACAGCAGATGAGACATGCTAAATACCCCTCTCTACTCAAAGGCTGTAAGCACCAAGCATAGGTGTAAAGTTTGCAGCCCTTCACCGGCAATGTTGACGTCTCCATATGAGTGAAATTTTTTCGAGCGGAATGTTAAGCAATACACAACAATCCAACTTAACCCAAATGTTAAAGTTAGTTTTGACATAGCTGTCTCCATCTTTGTAAGTGGGATGCACAATACAATGCAATACTAAGACTTATATAATGCCCTAATCAATTAAAAATCTCTAAAGAGCTTTACATAAAAAGCATACAATTCAAAGTAAAAACAACATTGTCGTACATAAAAAAAATGATTGTACTTGCATATGATTGTAATACACTAAGAGTCTTTGTAATTTATGCAGTACTGAAAATGAAACATGTGACATTTTCAACATCTTCTCAAGAACAACTGTGACAATTTCAATGAAACTTTGCAGAAAGTGCCATTAGTCAACAGGATTTAAGTTCCTTTAGATGAAGGGTTACTCCCTTTGAAGAGGAGGTAATTAAAGGGTTGATATAAATAGGGAGGTGCATATCATCAAAACCATAAAGCCATGTGTATGAAACTTACTTTATAGACTCAAGTTTTCTTTTTAAACACATGACCACTTTTTCCAGGCTAGATCCACGATAGAGATTTTCAGGAGAGAAGACTGAGGATATGCATGTTTATCTTTATAAAACTTATGAAAAGAGCAAGGCTATAAAACTGACAAATTTTACTTTTAGCACTTTTCGCATTTTTTTTTTTTATTAAAAAGTATTTTTGTTTTTCATAAAATATTGTATAGTCTGTACCACAGGCACTTTTATTACTTTGGGCCTAATTACTATATATAAGAGTACTTTTATATATAGTAATTAGGCCCCAAGCAATATAAGTGGCTGTAGTTTGTACATGTATATTCTATGTAGAAATCCTTGTTTGTTGCAATATCAGCAGAAGCAGCAGTTTTATAAAGGTTTGTGTTTCTAGATATAGCTCACTAAAACATGGACCAGGACGTGCTATGATTAATGTGTAGTTGTAAGGAAACATCTGTTTTAAAAGTCAATAAAAGGGAGTTATACATTAAAAGCATCATTGACAGCATTAAACAGTGGTAAAAGTTCATTCTTGTCAAATAAACAACAACCTGACACTCTGCTGAGGACCAAAATAATTTGTAGAGTTATTTCCATAATAATGATTGTACCAGTAAATATATATTAATGTGCTATGTAATGTTTCTTGGGTTAGAATGAAGTAGTAGGGAAATTTAGAAACAAATACATATTTGAATTATGAAATGTGATCCTTGGCCTCAGATCATATTAAATTAACCTTGTATGTTGTTCTAGACATGGTCATATCAAACCAATTTATAGTCAGTGGACAGGGGTACTAGCATGCTTGTAATAAAAATAGCGTCTCTCAAACGTTTTGGTTTAGCACTTAAACATTGAATGAATGTGTTTGAATGCTTGGTGCTATATTTTCAGAGATTTAGACAGTCTGGAGCCATTGTGACAACAAGTGATGCCATTTTATTACAGTTGGTCGGTGATAAAGAACATCAGCATTTCAAAGCTATTCAAAACCTAATCCGGAAGACGGCCCCAGATTCCGGTCTTTAGGTAGTCTGAATAAAATGGTGTCATGAACTTGATGTACTCAATTTTCATTCATAACTATGTATTTTCTTCATACAAAGTGTGCAATTTATGACTTTAATCCATCAGTAAAACTGACATGTAGTTCACGTTTGTGAGGGAATAAATTCAGAATACAGGGGCATTTGTCATTCTTATTTTAATATTTATAATTAATATTGTGTTTTAATTTACATGTAATTTAATGCTCTATTGTCAGATTTATAAAATACATACAAGATGAAAAGAGAAATCATATAAAAAGCCCTAAAATGAACGACATGAAAAATTTAACTTATTGGGATGATGTGACATCATATTACGTATATATATTTTACTATTAAGAGCATTATCATTTGTTGAACTGGGCCGGGTTTCACAAAGCATAAGAGTGTCTTAAGATCTGACTTATGACGATCATAAGATACGGCAGTACCGTTTCACAAAACTATCTTATCTTCAAGAAATCTTAAGATAGACCGTAGGACATTCTTATACTCGTTACATTGTGAAATACCGTGTTTTCTTTATAATCTTTTAACTGCATGGATGAATTTAAATGTTACATGTATATGAAGATTGAAGTATAAAAAAATAGAAATATGAAATTGAAATTTTACAATTTTAGGCATTTGTAATTATCTATATATTCATAAAATTTAATACATTGCACTTCTTTTTTAAATCATTTGAACTTGCACTTTATTTTGTATTTCAAAAGTTACACTCGGTTTGTGTACTATTTGATTTCAGAAATTGTATACAAAAATGAAAACATTGAATGATATTTTTATAGAAACACAGTATCAAAGTCTGACGGTTTTTTGTTTTTGTTTTTTGTTTTTTGTTTTTTTTATAAATTTTTCTCCCCCATTCCTCTCCTCCGAAAAAAGGCAATAGGATTGATGCATTTGTTACAAGTTAGCAAGCCGCATTTGTTATTGAACAAAATAATATACTGAATACAAAAAAGGTATTCAGTAAACAAGGGTATGGATGGGTAGGGAAAACCAAAGACAAGGGTAATAACAAACGTTGCATTAATCGAACAAAACGCGTACGCGTGTTTGACTATACATTGTACATGTATACTGGGCGCAAAGGCTTTCCTGCGTGAAAAAGCCATTAACTGAATGAAATGAAATAGTATGAAAACTAACCCAAAACATAACAAGAGATGTTTGTAAAACACATATGCCCCCCATGGTGCAAAATTGAAAAGGGTTATACACACACCTCATTTAATTGATAGTATTATCATCAATTCAAAATATTGAGCAGACAATATCTTCCTATGTCAAGAGTGAATTGACCATGTGACCTAAAATTCAATAGGGGGTCATCTACTCCTTATGCTGTACCAGTGTACCAAGTTTGGTACGTGTCAATCAAGCAAATAATTCTTAAAATATAGGAGACAATATATTACTATGTCCAGTTCAACTATTGACTTTTGACCTCAAAATCAATATGGGTCATCCTCTCCTGAAGA